>NC_057794.1:250619443-250651651 GCF_018294505.1 Triticum aestivum
TCACCTCGCTCCAATCTAAGAAAGCTCGAGTACTTGCCTTCCCAGAAGGGGAAGGAATGGAAGCCGGCCGGCCGGCTACTCAGGTAGCCGGTCGGTGGTGGGGGAAAAACCGGCTTTTGTTATATTAGTCCGTTAGTCCCTAGCCGTTTTTTGTGTGGGCACTCGTTCCTGCCCTTAACTCTTGCCAGCCGGACAGCCGGTTCTTCGAACTGTGACTTTTGGCAAGAGAAAGCTTGGGAGCCGACACTCTACTTGTCTGACTGCGGGTAGGACTTCTAATATAACTCCAGGCGGCCAGTCCCCGGGCCGACTAGTCGAACCCGGTGCCGGACAGAAAAAAGTGAATGCAATGACAAGGCCATAAGCATGATACTTTTCATTTCATAGACAAAAGATGGCAGTCCCCGAGCTCTCCTCGGGGGGCCTATTGTCTCGAACTTGGTACAAAAGTTAGCGTGATACATACTGCATTTCAACTGTAAAACCTTCGGAGGAGGTTGGCATTCCATGGTCGTTCCGACTCCTTGCCGGAGTCGTCTCTCTTTCGTGCCTTCGGCTTCTGCGCATCGATCAGGTAGTAGGAGTCGTTGCCTAAGGCTCTGCTGATGACGAAGGGGCCCTCCCAAGGGGCCGAGAGCTTGTGCTAGCCGGCTGTTCGCTGGATCAGCCGGAGCACAAGATCGCCCTCTTAGAAGGATCTTGGCTTGACCTTCCGGCTGTGGTAGCGGCGCAGGCCCTGCTGATAGATGGCGGACCGGCTGAGGGCTAACAGCCGGCCTTCTTCTAGCAGGTCGACGCCGTCTTCTCGTGCTTCCTTGGCCTCGGCTTTCATGTACATGGTTACCCGAGGCGAGTCGAACTTGGTGTTAGTTGGGATGACCGCCTCGGCACCATATACGAGCAAGAAAGGAGTGAAGCCGGTTGACTTGTTTGGTGTAGTGCGCAGACTCTAGAGGACAGCCAGCAGCTCATCGAGCCAACAGCCGACTGAATGCTCCAGTGGTACGATCACTCGGGGCTTGATGCCGGAAAGGATGAGGCCATTGGCTCGCTCGACCTGGCCGTTTGACTGCGGGTGGGCGACGGACGCTAGGTCCAACCGGATGCCTTGCATCACGCAGAAATGTGCCAAGGCTCCCTTGGCGAAATTCGTGCCATTGTCGGTGATGATGCTGTGTGGTACGCCGTACCGAGTTGTTATATCTGTGATAAATGTCACGGCAGTCGGCCCATTCAGCTTCTTGATCGGCTTTGCCTCAATCCATTTGGTGAATTTGTCCATGGCGACAAGCAGATGTGTCATGCCGCCGTGCGCCGTCTTGAATGGGCCCACCATGTCCAGTCCCCAAACGGCGAAGGGCCAAGTGAGGGGAATGGTCTTGAGTGCTGAAGCCAGCATGTGTTGCTTGGAGCTGAAGAGTTGGCACCCTTTGCAATGTTTAACTAACTTCTTGGCGTCATCCAAAGCAGTCGGCCAAAAGAACCATGGAGGAAGGCTTTGGCGACGAGTGATCTTGAGGCCGCATGGTGGCCGCATTCTCCTTGGTGGATGTCCCTGAGGATTGCAATGCCCTTCTCTTGCTCAATGCATCGCTGGAGGACTCCAGTGACACTGCGCTTGACGAGTTCCCTGTTGACGATTGTGTATGCTCCGGCTCGGCGTTGGACTTGTCTTGCCTCTACTTCGTCAGCCGGCAGATCTTGGTTTATTAGGAAGTTGAGGATGGATTGAGCCCATGACGGAGTTGCGACTTCTTCTATTGCCAGAACGGCTACTGCGACCAGGGCGGGCGGGCTGGGCGGTGAAATGCTGGAGTCGGCCGCCGCCTGTTGTGTTGGTGTAGTCTCCGGGCCGACTACCGCAGTCCCCGAGCCGGGTGAGGCAGTCCCCGGGTCGGGCGTAACTACGGAAGTCCCCGAGCCGCCTGCTGATACCCCCTGGCCGACTATTGAAGTCCCCAGGTCACCTGCTTGGTTCTTCGAGCCGGCTGCGTCGGGGTCAGGCGGCACGAAGATGGAATCGGACTCTGGAGACGGCTTGATAGACGGCTTGAGGAGGCGTTGTAGAGAGACACCGGTTGGTATTGCTTGCCGAGTGGAGCCTATTCGAGCCAGGGCATCAGCTGGCTCGTTGTCGGCTTGTGTTACATGGAGGAACTCGCATCCTTCAAAACACCCACTGATCTGCTGAACGAGGAAGCGGTAGCTTGCCATATTTGCGTCCTTGGCATCCCAGTCGCCGGATGATTGCTGGACCACCAAGTCCGAGTCGCCATAACATAGAGCCCAGTGCCAGTTTCTGTTTTTACCCTGTTTTAGGGTTTCGAAGAAAAGGAAAATCAAACGGAGTCCAGTTGACCTAAAACTTCATGGAACTCATTTTTGGAAGGAAAGAAGCCCAGAAGACTTGGAGTGCATGTTGGGGGACCTGCGAGGAGGTCACGAGGCAGGGGGTGCGCCCACCCCCCTGGGCGCGCCCTCCACCCTCGTGAGCCCGTCGTGGGCCCCCTGACGTACTTCTTCCGCCTATATATCTCCATATACCCTAAAAACATCCGGAAGCACAATAGATCGGGAGTTCCGGCGCCAGAAGCCTCCGTAGCCACCGAAAGCCAATCTAGACCCGTTCCGGCACCCTGCCGGAGGGGGCAATCCTTCTCCGGTGGCCATCTTCATCATCCCGGTGCTCTCCATGACGAGGAGGGAGTAGTTCTCCCTCGGGGCTGAGGGTATGTACCAGTAGCTATGTGTTTGATCTCTCTCTCTCTCTCTCTCGTGTTCTTGAGATGATATGATCTTGATGTATCGCGAGCTTTGCTATTATAGTTGGATCTTATGTTTCTCCTCCCCCTCTACTCTCTTGTAATGAATTGAGTTTCCCCTTTGAAGTAATCTTATCGGATTGAGTCTTTAAAGATTTGAGAACACTTGATGTATGTCTTGCCGTGCGTATCTGTGGTGACAATGGGATACCACGCGATTCACTTGATGTATGTTTTGGTGATCAACTTGCGGGTTCCGCCCATGAACCTATGCAAAGGGGTTGGCACACGTTTTCGTCGTGATTCTCCGGTAGAAACTTTGGGGCACTCTTTGAGGTTCTATGTGTTGGTTGAATAGATGAATCTGAGATTGTGTGATGCATATCGTATAATCATACCCACGGATACTTGAGGTGACATTGGAGTATCTAGGTGACATTAGGGTTTTGGTTGATTTGTGTCTTAAGGTGTTATTCTAGTACGAACTCTAGGGCTGTTTGTGACACTTATAGGAATAGCCCAATGGATTGATTGGAAAGAATAACTTTGAGGTGGTTTCGTACCCTACCATAATCTCTTCGTTCGTTCTCCGCTATTAGTGACTTTGGAGTGACTCTTTGTTGCATGTTGAGGGATAGTTATGTGATCCAATTATGTTATTATTGTTGAGGGAACTTGCACTAGCGAAAGTATGAACACTAGGCCTTGTTTCAACGCATTGCAATACCGTTTACGCTTACTTTTATCATTAGTTACCTTGCTGTTTTTATAATTTCAGATTACAAATACCTTTATCTACTATCCATATACCACTTGTATCACCCTCTCTTCACCGAACTAGTGCACCTATACAATTTACCATTGTATTGGGTGTGTTGGGGACACAAGAGACTCTTTGTTATTTGGTTGCAGGGTTGCTTGAGAGAGACCATCTTCATCTTACGCCTCCTACGGATTGATAAACCTTAGGTCATCCACTTGAGGGAAATTTGCTACTGTCCTACAAACCTCTGCACTTGGAGGCCCAACAACGTCTACAAGAAGAAGGTTGTGTAGTAGACATCACTCATCAATCTTAAGTAATTTTTCTTCAATCAAAGCATTGAAGTTCTTTTGCGAAGTAATAAATTCTTTAATATTAGATTCAAAATCAGAGGGCATCTTATTATAATTTCCATAAGAATTGTTGTAGGAATTACCATAATTATTAGAGGGATTACTAGGATAAGGCCTAGGATTGAAATTTCCTCTATATGCGTTGTTACCAAAATTGTTCCTACCAACAAAATTCACATCCATAGGTTCATTATTATTCTCAATCAAAGTAGACAAGGACATATCATTAGGATTAGAAGAAACACTCTTACTAGCAAATAATTTCATAAGTTCATCCATCTTTCCACTCAAAACATTAATTTCTTCTATCGCGTGCACCTTTTTATTAGTAGATCTTTCAGTATGCCACAGAGAATAATTAACCATAATATTATCTAGGAGTTTAGTAGCTTCTCCTAAAGTGATTTCCATAAAAGTGCCTCCCACGGCCGAATCTAAAAGATTTCTAGAAGCAAAATTCAATCCGGCATAAAAAATTTGTATAATCATCCACAAATTTAAACCATGAGTAGGGAAATTACGTATCCTTAGTTTCATTCTCTCCCAAGCTTGTGCAACATGTTCGTGATCAGGTTGCTTAAAATTCATAATATCGTTTCTAAGAGAGATGATCTTAGCGGGAGGAAAATACTTAGAGATGAAAGCATCTTTGCACTTGTTCCATGAATCAATACTATTTTTAGGCAAAGACGAAAACCAAGCTTCATCACGATCTCTAAGCGAAAAAGGAAATAGCTTCAATTTAACAATATAATTATCCACATCTTTCTTCTTTTGCATATCACACAAATCAACGAAGCTATTTAGATGGGTAGCGGCATCTTCACTAGGAAGGCCGGAAAACGGATCTTTCATGACAAGATTCAGCAAAGCAGTATTAATTTCACAAGATTCAGCATCGGTAAGAGGAGCAATCGGAGTGCTAATAAAATCATTGTTGTTGGTATTGGTGAAGTCACACAATTTAGTGTTATCTTGAGCCATCGTGACAAACAAGCAAACTAACACACAAGCAAACAAAAAGCAAGCGGGCAAAAAGAGGCAAATAGAGAAAGAGAGGGAGGATAGAGAAAGAGGGCGAATAAAACGACAAGGGTGAAGTGGGGGAGAGGAAAATGAGAGGCAAATGGCAAATAATGTAATGCGGGAGATAAGGGTATGTGATAGGTACTTGGTATATTGACTTTTGCGTAGACCTCCCCGGCAACGGCGCCAGAAATCCTTCTTGCTACCTCTTGAGCACTACGTTGGATTTCCCCGAAGAGGAGAGGATGATGCAGCAAAGTAGCGTAAGTATTTCCCTCAGTTTTTGAGAACCAAGGTATCAATCCAGTAGGAGGCTACGTGTGAGTCCCTCGCACCTGCACAAAACAAATAAATCCTCGCAACCAACGCGATAAGGGGTTGTCAATCCCTACACGGCCACTTACGAGAGTGAGATCTGATAGATATGAAAAGATAATATTTTTGGTATTTTTGTGATAAAGATGCAAAGTAAAATAAAAGCAAAGTAAAAAAGCAAAGGAAATAACTAAGTAGTAGAGATTAATATGATGAAGATAGACCCGGGGGCCATTGGTTTCACTAGTGGCTTCTCTCGAGAGCATAAGTATTCTACGGTGGGTGAACAAATTACTGTTGAGCAATTGATAGAATTGCGCATAGTTATGAGAATATCTAGGTATGATCATGTATATAGGCATCACGTCCGAGACAAGTAGACCGACTCATGCCTGCATCTACTACTATTACTCCACTCATTGACCGCTATCCAGCATGCATCTAGAGTATTAAGTTAATGAAAACAGAGTAACGCCTTAAGCAAGATGACATGATGTAGAGGGATAAACTCATGCAATATGATGAAAACCCCATCTTGTTATCCTCGATGGCAACAATACAATACGTGCCTTGCTGCCCCTATTGTCACTGGGAAAGGACACCGCAAGATTGAACCCAAAGCTAAGCACTTCTCCCATTGCAAGAAAGATCAATCTAGTAGGCCAAACCACACTGATAATTCAAAGAAACTTGCAAAGATAACCAATCATACATAAAAGAATTCAGAGAAGATTCAAATATTGTTCATAGATAGACTTGATCATAAACCCACAATTCATCAGTCTCAACAAACACACCGCAAAAAGAAGATTACATCGAATATATCTCCACGAGAGAGGGGGAGAACATTGTATTGAGATCCAAAAAGAGAGAAGAAGCCATCTAGCTACTAACTATGGACCCGTAGGTCTGAGGTGAACTACTCACACTTCATCGGCGGGGCTATGGTGTTGATGTAGAAGCCCTCCATGATCGATGCCCCCTCCGGCGGAGCTCCGGAACAGGCCCCAAGATGGGATCTCGTGGATACAAAAAGTTACGGCGGTGGAATTAGGGTTTTGGCTCTGTATCTGATCGTTTCGGGGTACGTAGGTGTATGTAGGAGGAAGGAGTACGTCGGTGGAGCAATACGGGGCCCACGAGGGTGGAGGGCGCGCCTTGGGGGGTAGGCGCGCCCCCCTACCTCGTGGACTCCTCTTTTGTGTCTTGACGTAGGGTCCAAGTCTCCTGGGCGTTGTTCGTTGAGAAAATCATGTTTCCGAAGGTTTCATTTCGTTTGGACTCCGTTTGATGTTCCTTTTCTTCGAAACCCTAAAACAGGAAAAAAACAGCAATTCTGGGCTGGGCCTCCGGTTAATAGGTTTGTCCCAAAAATAATATAAAAGTGGATAATAAAGCCCAATAATGTCCAAAACAGTAGATAATATAGCATGGAGCAATCAAAAATTATAGATACATTGGAGACGTATCATCTTGCTACAAGAATTTGATTTGCATATTATTGATAGAAAGGGAGCTGAGAACCCCGTTGCAGACAACTTGTCTAGGTTAGAGAATGTTCTTGATGACCCACTACCTGTTGATGATAGCTTTCCTGATGGACAACTAGTTGTCATAAATGCTTCTTGTACTGCTCCATGGTATGCTGATTATGCTAATTATATTGTTGCTAAATTTATACCACCTAGTTTCACGTACCAGCAAAAGAAAAAGTTCTTATATGATTAAAGGCATTACTTTTGGGATGACCCACACCTTTATAAAGAAGGAGTAGATGGTGTTATTAGACGTTGTGTACTTGAGCCTGAACAGGAACAGATCCTACGCAAGTGTCACTCTGAGGCTTATGGAGGACACCATGCTGGAGATAGAACTGCACATAAGGTATTGCAATCCGGTTTTTATTGGCCTACTCTTTTCAAGGATGCTCGTAAGTTTGTCTTGTCTTGTGATGAATGTCAAAGAATTGGTAATATTAGTAGACGTCAAGAAATGCTTATGAATTATTCACTTGTTATTGAACCATTTGATATTTGGGGCTTTGATTATATGGAACTGTTTCCTTCCTCTAATGGGTACACACATATTTTTGTTGATGTCGATTACGTTACTAAGTGGGTAGAAGCTATTCCAACTAGTAGTGCTAATCATACCACCTCTATTAAGATGGTTAAATAAGTTATTTTCCGAGGTTTGGAGTCCCTAGATACTTAATGACTGATGGTGGTCCACATTTTATTCATGGTACCTTTCGTAAAATGCTTGCCAAGTATGATGTTAATCATAGGATTGCATCTCCATATCATCCACAGTCTAGTGGTCAAGTAGAATTAAGTAATAGAGAGCTTAAATTACTTTTGCAAAAGACTGTTAATAGATCTAGAAAGAATTGGTCCAAGAAACTTGATGATGCATTATGGGCCTATAGAACTGCATACAAAAATCCTATGGGTATGTCTCCGTATAAAATGGTTTATGGAAAGGCATGTCACTTACCTCTTGAACTAGAATATAAGGCATATTGGGCCATTAAAGAGCTCAATTATGATTTCAAACTTGCCGGTGAGAAGAGGCTTTTTGACATTAGCTCACTTGATGAATGGAGAACCCAGGCCTATGACAATGCCAAACTGTTTAAAGAAAAAGTTAAAAGATGGCATGACAAAAGGATACAAAAACATGAGTTTAATGTAGGTGATTATGTATTATTATACAACTCTCGTTTAAGATTTTTTGCAGGCAAACTCCTCTCTAAATGGGAAGGTCCTTACGTCATCGAGGAGGTCTATCGTTCCGGTGCCATAAAGATCAACAACTTCGAAGGCCCAAATCCGAGGGTGGTGAATGGTCAAAGAATCAAACATTATATCTTAGGTAATCCCATAAATATTGAAACTAATTTTATTGAAACCATAACCCCGGAGGAATACATAAGGGACACTTTCCAGAATGTTTCAGACTCCGAAAAGGAATAGGTACGTTGTACGGTAAGTAAACCGACTCCAAAACAGTTCTAATGGTAATTTTTCTCCGTTTTGGAATATTTAAGAAAATAGGAAAATAAGAAGTAGTCTGTAAAGGACATGAGTCTTCCATGAGGGTGGAGTGCGCGCCCTACCCCCCTGGGCACGCCCCCTGCCTCATTGGCACTTCATGTGCTCTCCGGACTCCGTTTTCTTGCACGATACTTCTTTTGGTTGGCAAAAATTCATTATATAATCTCCCGAGGGTTTTGACCATCGTATCACGCAAATATCTTATGTCTTTGTTTCGAGCTGTGTCTGCTGCAGGTTTAGAGCAATATGTCTTTTCAAGAGTCAGTCGAGGAGAGTCGGGTGTCTCATCTAACATTGGGGCCAAGAGCAAACAGTGATGCTGACCACTTTGGTCCATCAACCGAGGAAGAGATGGAGGCCGACTTGAAAAGGATAGATGCCATGGAGGAGGATCAAGAAGTTACTTCTCATTTCCGAGCCGGATTCACGATGGGGTAACTACAGAGCTCTGCTATTCCAAACTCAGTCATCCCTTCCAACGTTAGATTTCTTTCTTATGAAAATATGAAAAAGAGTGTTACTTGTTCTCCCGCAGCTATGCAACATCCCTGGGTGAAAGGAGCTTTAGCCATCACGAGCAAGCTCAGTAAAGAAATAATGGACCTCAAGCATCAAGTCAATAAGCTCGAGGAAGAGAATCATATCCCGAGGGGCATCATCGCCAAGAATATCACATCACCAACCCCGAAGAAAGAGACATAAACACATGGGTATGGGCACTCCCCTTGGCAACTGCCAAGCTTGGGGGAGTGCCCCGATATCGTATCATCATCACACTTCTATCTTTACCATTTTTCTTAGTTCGATCCTTTTGGTAATATCTTGATCTAGTAGAATAAAGTTTTAGTATGATCTAGTTTTGAGTTTTGCTTTATGATCCTTCTATGTAATCGAGTCCGTGAGCTATATATAATAAAGATTAGTGTTGAGTCAAGGGCTTGATTATATTGCTATGATCTTGAGGGAATTAAATAAAAGAGAAAGAATAAAAAGAAATAAAGGGATCATATCGATCTTATGGAGAGTAATGACTTCACATATAAAGAGTATAATAAATAAAAGTTGTTGAGAGTTGACAAACATAGTTTTGGTCATCGTTGCAATTAATAGGAAGTAATAAAGAAAGAGAGGTTTTCACATATAAATATACTATCTTGGACATCTTTTATGATTGTGAGCACTCATTAAAATATGATATGCTAAAGAGTTGACGTTGGACAAGGAAGACAACATAATGGGTTATGTTTCCTTACATCTGAAATAAATTATATTGTCATGGATCATCCAACATGTTGAGCTTGCCTTTCCCTCTCATGCTAGCCAAATTCTATGCACCAAGTAGAGATACTACTTGTGCTTCCAAATATCCTTAAACCTAGTTTTGCCATGAGAGTCCATCATATCTACCTATGGATTGAGTAAGATCCTTCAAGTAAGTTGTCATCGTTGCAAGCAGTAAAAATTGCTTTCTAAATATGTATGATTTATTAGTGTGGAGAAAATAATCTTTATACGATCTTGTGATGTGGAAGAAATAAAAGCGATGGACTGCATAATAAAGGTCCATATCACAAGTGGCAATATAAAGTGACGTTCTTTCGCATCAAGATTTTGTGCATCCCACCATAAAAGCACATGACAACCTCTGGTTCCCTCTGCGAAGGGCCTATCTTTTTATTCTTGTCCTATACTTCATGCAAGAGTCACGATGATCTTCACCTTTCCTTTTTACATTTTATCCTTTGGCAAGCACAATGCGTTGGAAAGATCCTGATATATATAGCTAATTGGATGTGAGTTTTCATGAACTATTATTGTTGACATTACCCTTGAGGTAAAAGGTTGGGAGGCAAAACTATAAGCCCCTATCTTTCTTTGTGTCCGACTAAATGATGGTTGAGTATGTGGACTTGCTGAAAAGCTCTTATATTGAATCTTTCTGATGTTATGATAAATTGCAATTGCCTCAATGACTGAGATTATAGTTTGTTGGTTCTCAATGAAGTTTCTGACTCATACTTGAAACTGTGATTGAATTGTTACTTCAGCATAAGAGATCATATGACCATATATGTATATGTTGTTGTTCTAAGAATGATCATGATGCCCTTATGTCCGTATTTTATTTTATCAACACCTCTATCTCTAAACATGTGGACATATTTTTTGATATCGGCTTTCGCCTGAGGACAAGTGAGGTCTAAGCTTGGGGGAGTTGATACGTCCATTTTGCATCATGCTTTTATATCGATATTTATTGCATTATGGGTTGTTATTACACATTATCTCACAATACTTATGCCTATTCTCTCTTATTTTACAAGGTTTACATGAAGAGGGAGAATGCTGCCAGCTGGAATTCTGGGTTGGAAAAGGAGCAAATATTAGAGACCTATTCTGCACATCTCCAGAAGTCCTGAAACTTCACAGGAGCACATTTCAGAATATATAAAAAATATTGGGCGAAAGAAGTACCAGAGGGGGGCCACCCACCGTCCACGAGGGTGGGGGCGCGCCCTACCCCCTGGCAGCCCTCTGATGCCCATATTTGGTTATATGGAGTCTTTCACCGAGGAAAAAAAATCATAAGCAAGCTCACGGGACGAAACTCCGCTGCCACGAGGCGGAACCAATCTAGGGCTTCGACGGAGCTGTTTTGCCGAGGAAACTTCCCTCCAGGAGGGGGAAATCATCACCATCATCATCACCAACGATCCTCTCATCGAGAGGGGGTCAATCTCCATCAACATCTTCACCAGCACCATCTCATCTCAAACCCTAGCTCATCTCTTGTATCCAATATTTGTATCAAAACCTTAGATTGGTACCTGTGGGTTGCTAGTAGTGTTGATTACTCCTTGTAGTTGATGCTAGTTGGTTTACTTGGTGGAAGATCATATGTTCAGATCTATTATGCATATTAATACCCCTCTAATTATGAACATGAATATGCTCTGTGAGTAGTACCGTTTGTTCCTGAGGACATGGGAGAAGTCTTGCTATAAGTAGTCATGTGAATTTGGTATTCGTTCGATATTTTGATGGGATGTATGTTGTCTTTCCTCTAGTGGTGTCATGTGAACGTCGACTACATGATACTTCACCATTGTTTGGGCCTAGAGGAGGGCATTGGGAAGTAATAAGTAGATGATGGGTTGCTAGAGTGACAGAAGCTTAAACCCTAGTTTATGTGTTGCTTCGTAAGAGGCTGATTTGGATCCATATGTTTCATGCTATGGTTAGTGAGGGAGTCCTGGATTAGGGGGTATCTGGACAGCCGGATTATATCCTTTGGCCGGACTGTTGGACTATGAAGATACAAGATTGAAGACTTCGTCTCGTGTCCGGATGGGACTCTCCTTGGTGTGGAAGGCAACCTTGGCAATATGGATATGTAGATCTCCTTCCTTGTAACCGACTCTGTGTAACCCTAGCCCCCTCCGGTGCCTATATAAACCGGAGGGTTTAGTCCGTAGGACAACATACAATCATACCATAGGCTAGCTTCTAGGGTTTAGCCTCTTCGATCTCATGGTAGATCAACTCTTGTACTACTCATATTCTCAAGAATAATCAAGCAGGACGTAGGGTTTTACCTCCATCAAGAGGGCCCGAACCTGGGTAAAACATTGTGTCCCCTGCCTCCTGTTACCATCCGCCTTAGACGCACAGTTCGGGACCCCCTACCCGAGATCCGCCGGTTTTGACACCGACATTGGTGCTTTCATTGAGAGCTCCTCTGTGTCGTCACCGTTAGGCTTGATGGCTCCTTCGATCATTGATAGTGATGTAGTCTAGGGTGAGACTTTTCTCCCCGAACAGATCTTTGTATTCGGCGGCTTCGCACTGCAGGCCAACTCGCTTGGCCATCTGGAGCAGATCGAGAGTTACGCCCCTGGCCACCAGGTCAGGTTTGGAAGCTTACACTACACGGCCGACATCTGCGGAGACTTGATATTCGACGGATTCGAGCCCCTGCCGAGTGCGCCGCATAGTCACGATGAGCATGATTTAGCTCTACCATCGGATAGTGTTCAGGAGACCGCACCAGCAACCGCTCTGACCTCCAATTCGAGCCAATTGCGCCATCCATGGACGGGTGGATAGACCCCGCCACGGAGGCCGTATTCTCAGCGGCGATGGAGCCGAGTATCGACCTTACCCTTCACGGGAGCCGTGGCGCCAAACTGCCGGACTCTTCCCCGGCCACGGACTCCGAACTGCCTGCGCCCGTGCCTGTCGAATCCGACTGGGCGCCGATCATGGAATTCACCTCTACGGATATCTTTCAGCACTCACCCTTCGGCGCCATACTGAACTCATTAAGGTCTCTCTCCCTGTCAGGAGAGTCTTGGCCGAACTATGTTCGGCAGGATTGGGATGCGGATGACGAAGAAATTCGCCGCCCACCCACCACCCACTTAGTAGCCACTGTCGACAATTTGACCGACATGCTCGACTTCGACTCTGAAGACATCGACGGTATGGACGACGATGCAGGAGACGAAGAGGAACCACTGCCCACAGGGCACTGGACAGCCACCTCATCATATGATATATACATGGTGGACACACCCAAAGAAGGCAATGGCGACGAGACAGCGGAGGATGACCCCTCCAAGAAGCAACCCAAGCGCCGGCGCCAGTGGCGCCGCTCTAAGTCTCGCCAAAGAAAAAGCGGTGACATCGGCACAGGAGATAATAGCACTCCGGAAAGTGCCGAAGACGACAACAATCCCCTCCAGGAAGATTTAGAGCAGGAGGATGGAGAAGCCAGCCCTCCCGAGGGAGCGGCAGATGGAGAGGCGGAGGATGATAATTACATGCCTCCCTCCGAAGATGAGGCAAGCCTCAACGATGACGAATTTGTCATGCCTGAGGATCCCGTCGAGCAAGAGCGCTTCAAGCGCCGGCTTATAGCCACGGCAAATAGCCTTAAGAAAAAGCAACAGCAGCTTCAAGCTGATCAAGATTTGCTAGCTGACAGATGGACTGAAGTCCTCGCGACCGAGTAATATGAACTCGAACGCCCCTCCTAGAGTTACCCAAAGTGCAGGTTGCTACCCCGACTGGAGGAGGAAGCATTAAAACCTACATCCCCAGTGTATGACGCGGCTGATCGGCCACCTCGTGGCCGCGACAGAGAGGCATTTCAGCCAAAAGCTCAGCCCGCACCGCCACTCAAATAAAAATGTCAAGGCACGGTGAAACACACTAGACCTGCGAGACGTATTGGAGGACAAAGCAAAACACGCAAGATCGATCTACGGATCACGAGGGCGCGCCACTACGCGGGACGATAACCGTCACACCGGATACAGTAAAAGTAAATCCGGTCGGGCCGAACACAGCGGACAAGACTCATCTGAGCTGCGCCGCGACATAGCCCAGTACAGAGGCGCCGCACACCCCCTATGCTTCAGAGACGAAGTAATGTATCACCAAATCCTAGAGGGTTTCAAACCCGTAAATATCGAATCATACGACGGCACAACATATCCTGCGGTATGGATCGAGGACTTCCTCCTGCACATCCACATGGCCCGTGGTGACAATCTACACGCCATCAAATACCTCCCACTCAAGCTCAAAGGACCAGCTCGGCATTGGCTCAACAGCGTGCCAGCAGAATCCATTGGCTGTTGGGAAGATTTGGAAGCCGCATTCCTTGACAACTTCCAGGGCACTTATGTGCGACCACCAGATGCCGATGACTTGAGCCACATAATTCAGCAGCTAGAGGAATCGGCCAGGCAATTCTAGACACGGTTCCTGACAAAGAAAAATCAAATCATCGACTGTCCGGATGCGGAGGCCCTAGTAGCTTTAAAGCACAACATCCGCAACGAGTGGCTCGCCCGACACCTTGGCCAGGAAAAGCCGAAATCTATGGCAGCCCTCACGACACTCATGACCCACTTTTGCGCGGGAGAAGACAGCTGGCTGGCTCGCAGCAATAACATATCAAAGAACCATGATACTTCAGATACCAAGGATAGCAATGGCAGGTCACGTCGCAAAAAACATAAGTGTCGCATCAATAGCGACAATACCGAGGATACGGCAGTCAATGCCGGATTCAGAGGCTCTAAACCCGGTCAGCGGAAAAAGCCATTCAAAAGAAGCACTCCGGGCCTGTCCAGTTTGGACCGAATACTCGATCGCTCATGCAAAATACATGGCACCCCCGACAAGCCAGCCAACCACACCAACAACGAATGTTGGGTGTTCAAGCAGGCCGGCAAGTTAAATGTTGAAAACAAAGATAAGGGGTCACATAGCGATGACGAGGAGGAGCCCCGACAGCCAAACACCGGAGGACAGAAGAGGTTCCCCCCACAAGTGCGGACGGTGAACATGATATACGCATCCCACATCCCCAAGAGGGAGCGGAAGCGTGCATTAAGGGATGTATATGCGTTGGAGCCAGTCGCCCCAAAGTTCAACCCATGGTCCTCCTGCCCGATCACCTTCGATCGTAGGGACCATCCCACTAGTATCCGTCATGGCGGATTCACCGCACTGGTCCTAGACCCAATCATCGACGGATTTCACCTCACTCGAGTCCTTATGGATGGTGGCAGCGTCCTGAACCTGCTTTATCAGGACACAGTGCGCAAAATGGGTATAGACCCCTCAAGGATCAAACCCACCAAAACGACCTTCAAAGGCATCATACCAGGTGTAGAGGCCCATTGCACAAGCTCAGTCACACTAGAAGTGGTCTTCGGATCCCTGGATAACTTCCGAAGCGAGGAGTTAATCTTCGATATAGTCCTGTTCCACAGCGGCTATCATGCACTGCTCGGGCGAACCGCATTTGCAAGATTCAACGCGGTACCGCACTATGCATATCTCAAGCTCAAGATGCCAGGACCTTGGGGGGTCATCACAGTCAATGGAAACACAGAGTGCTCTCTCCGCACGGAGGAGCACACTGCGCCCTCGCAGCAGAAGCGCAAAGCAGTCTCTTAAGGCAATCCACCAGTTCGGCGATTAAAGACCCGGACACCTTCAAGCGCGCCCGGAGTAATCGGCAACAAGACTGCCTGGCACGTTCCGAGCTCGCATAGCAATGCGGCCCCCACCCCAGTCCCAGCCAAACAGCAAAATACGTGCCACGCATACATAATTATGCATTGAAAATACCATGGGCACAGGTGGGGAGGGGGGCACGACTATGGCACACCCCAAGACGCGGCTCAACCGCACTAGGGGCTTCCTGCTTTGTTATTTTTCTTTCTTTCAGTACTTTAATCTCTGGTAGCCCCATCCGGCAGTATGATTGCCGGACACACGATACAACAACCAAGGAGGCAGAAAGCTACGTCGCATCAAGGAATTTCTATGTGTTCTCTGATAACGAGTGAAATACCTGCTTTAAATACCATTCCTCAGCTTGCCCTTGGAGGGGACATGTCAAATACTCCTACTTTTTTGCTTATCGCACTACTTGTATCATTCTGCTTCGATGCACCTTTCTGAATAAACAATGCATAGCACTAGACTATTATTGCATTCTCTATTCTTTATATATATATATATATATATGTGTGTGTGTGTGTGTGTGTGTGTGTGTGTGTGTGTGTGTGTGTGTGTGTGTGTTCATTCATGACATTCAGCACCCGTACACTTTGGTACGGCCAATACGCCAGGGGCTTAAGTGTACCCCATAATATGGCGTGAGAAGTCCGAACACTTTCGACAGTGCGGCACCCCGAACTTATAGCATTATATGCATCAGCTCCGAATCATGCCTTGGGTCAATAGTTGGGTTTTCCCGGCTCCCATGTTTTGGTACCTTACGTTCCACTATATCAGCTAAGGTAGCACTGGGAGAACTACTGCGATTGTGCCCCGGTTCATCTGGGCTAAGCACCTCAGTAGAGAAAGCTAAAACTGACTGTCATGATAAGGTGAGAGTTGGTCGCTGTTCGAGAGGTCTCGAGTCCCTAAAGACTTATGCCGCTTAGAGCGAGGAGTCAGCTCTGTCCGGCTTAAGGCATGTATAGCGCCCCGAATTCGAACTTCCGAATACTAGGGGCTTTGCCAAAATTTAAAGTTATAGACTTCTATGGCTAAGTGAGAGTGATAAAGCATTATAGTCTGATTGCCTTGTTCGTTGTGCTGAGCACCTCCCTCGAAGGACCCAACAATGGGAAAAGGAGTGCTCAGATTTATCCCGAACACCCCAGCACTCGTGGCATGGGGGCAGAAGCTGATGACTGGCCATCTCTCAGATTTAACAAACAGCCGCACAGAAGGTAATATTTTAAATTCAAACAAGCGTTGCATAGCGCATATGAACAAGTTTTCATAATACAGGATCACACGAGCAAGTTCATTCAAAAATTACATCCTTCGCACACTCGTCCGCCACAAGACGGGCACCCTTCAGGACACCCTCATAATACATTTCGGGGTGGCGATGCTCCTTGCCCCGCGGCGGCCCCTCCTTCACCAGCTTCTCGGCGTCCATCTTGGTCTAGTGCACCTTTGCACGGGCAAAAGCCCGGCGGGCACCTTCGATACAGACGGACCGCTTGATGACTTCCAGCCGTGGGCACGCATCCACAAGCCACCTCACCAGGCCGAAGTAGCTGTTGGGAAGGGAGTCACCAAGCCACATCCGGACTATAAGGCCCTTCATGGCCTGTTCGGATGCCTTGTGCAGCTCGACCAGTTGCTTCAGCTGGTCGCTCATAGGAATCGGATGTTCGGTCCTAGTATACTGAGACCAGAACGACTTCTTCGTCGAGCTTCCCTCCTCGGCCTGGTAATATTTCGCGGCATCCGACATGCTGCGGGGCAAATCTATGAATGCTCCTGGAGAGCTCCGGACTCGGGTAAGTAACAAGTAATTTACTTTAACATGCTTGCTTTGCATATTGGATGCCTTACCCGCCGCTATCTTCCTCATTGCCTCAATTTCCTGGAGGGCCTTTTGGGCTTCAGCCTTGGCATGCTTTGTGCTCTCGAGGGCCGCGGCAAGCTCGGACTCTCACGTCTTCGAGTCAAGCTCCAAAGCCTCGTGCTTCTTCACGAGAGCCTGGAGCTCTTGCTGCACCTCGCCCACCCGTGCTTCTTGTCTTTCCCGCTCGGTGCGCTCCTTGGCCACTTTGTTTTTGGCCTCGGACAGCGCTTGCTTCAGGGTCGCCACTTCGGTTGTGGCCCCTGGCACATCCATGATGATCCTATCATTTCACAACTTCATCTTTTTTATACATACATATATACATATATATATATATATGGACAAGGCATTACTTACCTTTGTTCTCCTCGAGCTGCCTCTTGGCAAGGCCAAGCTCTTTCTCGGATCGCTCGAGGTTCTGCTTCAGTGCGGCGACCTCCCCAGTCAGTGCGGCAGAAGTCAGCAGCGAAGCATGCATACGCATACAGACATACTTATATTAGACTCATGCAGATATTATTTGATCCTCTATTCGGCTTTTCTTTGTGAACACCAAACAGAGCATCAGGGGCTACTGTCTATGCGATAATATTTTTCCTATATTTTAAATACTTACCTCAAAGCCTGTTAGAAGGCTGGCATAGGCTTCAGTCAGTCCGCTCTTGGCGGACTGAACCTTCTTGATCACCGCACTCATAATAGTGCGGTGCTCTTCGTTGATGGAAGCGCCGCGAAGTGCTCCCACCAGCAGGTCGTCTGTTGCCTCTGGATGGACAGAGGTCACCAGCGCAGACGGCTTGCCCCTCTTCGAAGAGGACCGCCTGCCTGAGTCCGGAACCACTGGAGGTTCCGGCATGGTGTTCGGCTGAGGGCCGAACTTGGAGCCCCTGGGAGCCTTGCTCCCTTTGCTCCTGGAGTCGGAAGGTCGCCTTGAGGCGCCTCCGGGACTATCTCCCCCCGGTTCGGTGCCCCTTGAGACAATACCTCGACATTGTCCATAGGGCAAGGAGAGGAGGCGGATGGAAGTGGATCGCTATCCATATCCGACGAGTCCAAGGAACCGTCCGACGAGGGTACATCGATACGGGCTCGGGGCGGACTGCGTGATCATATTCAACGATTAGGGGAAGCAGTGCAACAAAAGTATGCTATGAGTTACTCTGGTATCCGAATACTTATGACTTTGCCAGGGGCTTGGCCCTGAGCAGCCACTCGTCTTCGCCATCGGTGGCGGTGGTGGAGCAGTCCGGAAGGATAGTCCTTCCCTTCTTGGACCCTTCGGCCTCCCCGGTTAGGGCGGCCTTCCTTTTCTTGTCTCCCTCGGTTGGAGGGAGAGAGTATTCATCTCCCTCCTCCTCGTTTTCACGGGAGGAGTGCATCTTGGAGTTATTGGACGATGAGTCTGATACCACCTGGCGCCGGAAACTCTTTCGGGTTCCCTTGGCCTTCTTCTTGGTCTTCTTCAGCACCTCATAAGGAGCCAGAGTTCGCATCTCCGTTAGGAGAGCGTCTGCGGGGTCTTCGAGCAGAGGGGTCGGGCAGTTAATCTGCTCTGATGTCTCCACCCAGTCCTGTCAAAGGCATGGGAGATCAGACCCCACACATGGTTAAGCAATGGGAAATAAGTACCCTATGCACAGAGCTTACCGGATTCGCAGGGTGCTTCGCGCTTAGCCCGCGGTCCTCGGTAAGAGAAAGGGGGACCTCGGCACCCTTGAATAGCACCTTCTAGACGTCCTTATGCGTCGTGTCGAAGAGCTCGTGCAGTGTCTGGTGCTTGGCCGGGTCGAACTCCCACAAGTTGAAAGCCCATTGTTGGCACGGGAGGATCCGGCGGAAGAGCATGACCTGGACTATGTTGACAAGCTTAAGTTTCTTGCTTGTCATGTTCCGGATACACTTCTAGAGTCCGTCCAGCTCCACCGATGAGCCCCAAGACAGGCCCTTCTCCTTCCAGGAAGTGAGCCGCGTGGGGATTCCGGATCGAAACTCGGGGGCCGTCACCCAGTTGGTGTCGCGCGGCTCGGTGATGTAGAACCACCCCGATTGCCACCCCTTTATGGTCTCCACAAAGGAGCCCTCAAGCCATGTAACGTTGGGCATTTTGCCCACCATGGATCCGCCACATTCCGCTTGTTGGCCGCCTACTACCTTCAGCTTGATATTGAAGGTCTTCAGCCATAGGCCGAAGTGGGGTCGGATGCGGAGGAAATCCTCGCACACGACGATGAATGCCGAGATGTTGAGGATGAAATTCGGGGCTAGATCATGAAAGTCCGGCTCATAATAGAACATGAGGCCATGGACGAATGGATGGAGGGGAAACCCCAGTCCACGGACGAAGTGGGGGAGGAAAACCACCCTTTCGTGAGGTTCCGGGGTAGGGACGATCTGCCCCACGGCTAGGAGCTGGTGCACGATATCCGTGGCTAGGTATCCGGCTCCACGTAGCTTTTTGATGTGTCCCTCCATGACGGAGGAGGCCATCCACTTGCCTCCCGCTCCAGACATGTTTGGAGAGAGTTGAGGAGGAGGATGTGGACTTGGGCGTTGGAGCTCGAGTGCGCGAGAATGTATGAGCAAGGAGGAAGAAGGCGTGGGTAGAAAAAGGTGAGACCTTATTCCTTTATAAGGGCGGACAAAACTATGCGCCCCCACTAGCCTGGTAAAACTCGCTTATCCCCCAAGCGCCGTAATTGATGGTGCGGTTGGGTTACCCACGTCCGTATTGATGGGAATCCCGTAATAAGGGGACACGATCTCTGCTTCGACAAGACGTGCCAAGGAAACCGCCTCGCGAAACACACTGAGATAGGTTGTGAAAAATGGTTCGAATAAAGACTTGGCTATGGTGTGATGTCATGCTACGGGGTACGTCAGCAGATTAGATTTGTGGAAATATTATTCTCTCTGCGGTGGAATTTGTTTTGCAGAGCCGGACACGATCCTCGTGTTCAAAATCTTCTATGAAGTATTCGGAGGAGGAACCCGCCTTGCAATGCCGAAGACAATCTGTGCGCCGGACTCATCGTCATTGAAGCCTGGTTCAGGGGCTACTAAGGGAGTCCTGGATTAGGGGGTATCCAGATAGCCGGATTATATCCTTTGGCCGGACTGCTGGACTATGAAGATACAAGATTGAAGACTTCGTCCCGTGTCCGGATGGGACTCTCCTTGGCGTGGAAGGCAAGCTTGGCAATACAGATATGTAGATCTCCTTCCTTATAACCAACTCTGTGTAACCCTAGCCCCCTCCGGTGCCTATATAAACTAGAGGGTTTAGTCCGTAGGACAACATACAATCATACCATAGGCTAGCTTAGGGTTTAGCCTCTCCGATCTCGTGGTAGATCAACTCTTATAGTACTCATATTATCAAGAATAATCAAGCAGGACGTAGGGTTTTACCTCCATCAAGGGGGCCTGAACCTGGGTAAAACATCGTGTCCCCTGCCTCCTGTTACCATCCGCCTTAGACGCACAGTTCGGGACCCCCTACCCGAGATCCGCCAGTTTTGACACCGACAATTAGGTTTACCTTAATACTTCTGTTGTAGTTGCGGATGCTTGCAATAGGGGTTAATCATAAGTGGTATGCTTGTCCGAGGAAGGACAATACCCAAGCACCGGTCCACCCACATATCAAATTATCAAAGTACCTAACGCGAATCATATGAACATGATGAAAACTAGCTTGACGATAATTCCCATGTGTCCTTGGGAGCGCTTTCCTTTATATAAGAGTTTGTCCAGGCTTGTCCTTCGCTACAAAAAGGATTGGGCCATCTTGCTACACCGTAATTACTTTTACTATTTGTTACCCGTTACAAATTACCTTATCACAAAACTATTTGTTACCGATAATTTCAGTGCTTGCAGAGAATACCTTGCTGAAAACCTCTTGTCATTTCCTTCTGCTCCTCGTTGGGTTCGACACTCTTACTTATCAAAAAGGCTACGATAGATCCCTTGCACTTGTGGGTCATCAGATGCTTATGTGAATTTTTTTTAGCCTAATAAGCTCAAACCCAAATCGGAGAAGTGTGTCTTCATAGGATACCCAAAAGAAACTGTTGGGTACACCTTCTATCACAGATCCGGAAGGCAAGATCTTTGTTGTTAAGAGTGGATCCTTTCTAGAGAAGGAGTTTCTCTCGAAAGAAGTGAGTGGGAGGAAAGTAGAACTTGATGAGGTAATTGTACCGTCTCCCTTATTGGAAAATAGTTCATCATTGAAATCAGTTCAAGTGATTCCTACACCAGTAAGTGAGGAAGCTAATGATGATGATCATGAAGCTTCTGATCAAGTTACTACCGAACCTCGTAGGTCAACCAGAGTAAGATCTGCACCAGAATGGTACGGTAATCTTGTTCTGGAGGTCATGTTACTTGACCATGACAAACCTACGAACTATGAGGAAGCGATGATGAGCCCAGATTCCGCAAAATGGCTTGAGGCCATAAAATCTGATATGGGATCCATGTATGAGAACAAAGTGTGGACTTTGGTTGACTTTCCCGATGATCGGCAAGCCATAGAGAATAAATGGATCTTCAAGAAGAAGACTGGCGCTGGCGGTAATGTTACTGTCTACAAAGCTTGACTTGTTGCAAAAGGTTTTCGACAAGTTCAAGGAGTTGACTATGATGAGACCTTCTCACCCTTAGTGATGCTTAAGTCCGTCCGAATCATGTTAGCAATTGCCGCGTTTTATTATTATGAAATTTGGCAAATGGATGTCAAAACTGCATTCCTTAATGGATATCTTAAAGAAGAGTTGTATATGATGCAGCCAGAAGGTTTTGTCGATCCAGAAGGTGCTAACAAAGTGTGCAAGCTCCAGCGATCCATTTATGGACTGGTGCAAGCCTCTCGAAGTTGGAATATACGCTTTGATAGTGTGATCAAAGCATATGGTTTTATACAGACTTTTGGAGAAGCATGTATTTACAAGAAAGTGAGTGGGAGCTCTGTACCATTTCTAATATTATATGTAGATGACATATTGTTGATCAGAAATGATACTGAATTTCTAAATAGCATAAAAGGATACTTGAATAAGAATTTTTCAATGTAAGACCTCAGTGAAGCTGCTTATGTATTGGGCATCAAGATCTATAGAGATAGATCAAGACGCTTAATTGGACTTTCACAAAGCACATATCTTGATAAAGTTTTGAAGAAGTTCAAAATGGATCAAGCAAAGAAAGGGTTCTTGCCTGTGTTACAAGGTGTGAAGTTGAGTCAGGCTCAATGTTTGACCACTGCAGAAGATAGAGAGAAAATGAAAGTCATTCCCTATGCTTCAGCCATAGGTTCTATCATGTATGCAATGCTGTGTACCAGACCTGATGTGTGCCATGCTATTAGTTTAGTAGGGAGGTAGCAAAGTAATCCAGGAGTGGATCACTGGACAGCGGACAAGAACATCCTGAAATACCTGAAAAGGACTAAGGATATGTTTCTCATTTATGGAGGTGACAAAGAGCTAGTCGTAAATGGTTACATCGATGCAAGCTTTGACACTGATCCGGATGACTCTAAGTCACAAACTGGATACATATTTTTATTAAATGGTGGACCTGTCAGTTGGTGCAGTTCCAAGAAGAGTGTCGTGGCGGGATCTACGTGTGAAATGGAGTACATAGCTACTTCGTAAGCACCAAATGAAGGAGTCTGGATGAAAGAGTTCATATCCGATCTAGGTGTAATACCTAGTGCATCGGGTCCAATGAAAATCTTTTGTGACAACACTGGTTAAATTTCCTTGGCAAAGGAATCTAGATTTCACAAGATAACCAAGCACATCAAGAGACGCTTCAATTCCATCCGCGATCAAGTCAAGGAGGGAGACAAAGAGATTTGCAAGATACATACGGATCTGAATGTTGCAGACCCGTTGACTAAGCCTCTCTCACGAGCAAAACATGATCAGCACCAAGACTCCATGGGTGTTAGAATCATTACAATATAATCTAGATTATTGACTCTAGTGCAAGTGGGAGACTGAAGGAAATATGCCCTAGAGGCAATAATAAAGTTGTTATTTATATTTCCTTATATCATGATAAATGTTTATTATTCATGCTAGAATTGTATTAACCGTAAACTTCATACATGTGTGAATACATCGACAAACAGCGTGTCCCTAGTATGCCTCTACTAGACTAGCTCGTTAATCAAAGATGGTTAAGTTTCCTGACCATAGACATGTGTTGTCATTTGATGAACGGGATCACATCATTAGAGAATGATGTGATGGACAAGACCCATCCGTTAGCTTAGCACTATGATCATTTAGTTTGTTGCTATTGCTTTCTTCATGACTTATACATGTTCCTATGACTATGAGATCATGCAACTCCCGAATACCGGAGGAACACTTAGTGTGCTATCAAACATCACAACGTAACTGGGTGACTATAAAGATGCTCTACAGGTGTCTTCGATGGTGTTTATTGAGTTGGCATAGATCGAGATTACGATTTGTCACTCCGAGTATCGGAGAGGTATCTTTGGGCCCTCTTGGTAATGCACATCACTGTAAGCCTTGCAAGTAATGTAAGTAATGAGTCAGTTGCGGGATGATGCATTACGGAACGAGTAAAGAGACTTGTCGGTAACGAGATTGAACTAGGTATTGAGATACCGACGATCGAATCTCGGGCAAGTAACATACCGATGACAAAGGTGTGACGCCCCCGATTCGACCATACACTAATCATACATGCAAATGTGTATGATCAAGATCAAGGACTCATGGGAATATATCACAACACAACTCTAGTCACAAATTTAAAATAATACAAGCTTTATATTACAATAGGGGCCTCGAGGGCTCGAATACATCAGCTTGAATACACAAGAGTCAGTGGAAGCAACAATATCTGAGTACAGACATAAGTTAGACAAGTTTGCCTTAAGAAGGCTAGCACAAAAGTAACAACGATCGAGAAGGCAAGGCCTCCTGCCTGGGAGCATCCTAACTATTCCAGGTCGTTAGCGGCCGTCACGTAGTAGTAGGCACCCTCGGGGTAGCAGTAGTCATCAGTGGTGTCGCCTGGCTCTTGGGATCCGTCATCCGGTCGCAACAACCGGGTATAGGGGAAAAAGAGGTAGCAAAGCAACTGTGAGTACTCATCCAAAGTACTCGCAAGACTTACATCACATCTAAACTAAGTATGCATCTGTATGAAAGGAAATGGGTTGTATCTGTGGACTAAACTGCAGAATGCTAGAAGAGAAGGGGAAAGCCTAGCCTATCAAAGACTAGCATCTTCAAGCATCTTGCAGCATATAGAAGAGTACAGATCAACATAATGTAAACTAGTAGTAAGCTATTAAGCTCGCGCGGGTACCCCTCGGGGCCGACCCGTCTTTAGTAACATGGTTCAGTGTAAAGTCATGGTAACCATAGTAACTGTGTGTCTAACACCAAGGGGAAAACCCGAGGAATCACCCCCGGTGAATTCCACTCAATGTAATCATCAAGGTGAACGTAAGAGGATCCACCCTCAAGGTTCACACTTGAGGGGTTGCACGATAGAGCCATATCGGAAGTGGTTAAGGAGGAAATCACCCTCGATGACCACGACCGGATAGCTAAACTACAGAGATCTCATCAGGAGTGATGTATGAGGTTCCACCCTCGGCACTCAATGGTAACTCTACAGAGTCGAGCAACAAAAAGGGGGAAAGTGATGTGTGGTGCCGGGGCCTGGTCTTCGATCACATTAATTGAGTCATCAAACATAAAGCGGGGCAACTGGGTCAAGGTGGGGGTCATCGATGGATCACTAACCAACCTATACTAAGCAGTTTAGGATAAGCAGGTAGGTAACATTAAGCAGGTAACAAAACAGGCTATGCATCAGAGTAGGATCATACAGAAAGTAGTAGCGGTTCTAATGCAAGCATGAGAGGGAAAGAGATGGGCGATATTGTAATGCTCAAGGGCGGTTTGCTTGCCTGGAAGCTCTGCTGAAAAAGAAGAAGTGTCGTCAACGTAGTCGATCATAGGGGCGGCATCGGTCTCGGGGTCTACCGGAGAGAAGAGGGGGAAGAAACAGTAAATACAAAGCAAAAAGATGCATCACTAAGCATTACATGATGATAGGCAGAGCTAGGGTTGTCCTAACGTAGTACTACACGTTGCATACGGAGGGGATAAATATCCGAGGATGAATTCCCAGCGTTAGACGAATTCCGGACAAGTGGAAGAGAGGGGACGGTTCCAAGTTCAGCATGCTAGGAGCACGTGACAGATGAAAGGACCATGTACTTGGATTCGTTGGATTTTTCTGAGCAACTTTCATATAGAAAACATTTTCATCCGAGTTACGGTTTATTGTCTATGAATTTTCAAAGATTAAACCATTTTCTGGAATTAATTAAATTAAACAGAAGAGAAATTATGACGTCGACATGAAGTGTTGATGACGTCAGCAGCCAACAAACTCACTGACCAGGTCAAACTGACCAGTGGGTCCCACATGTCATACACAGAGGGCTAACAGTGGGTTATTTTAATTAAACAAGGTTAATTAGCAGCTGGGCCCCACATGTCAGTGCCTAATTAGCTTAACTAATTATTTTTATTTAGGAAAATGTTTTAATTTGACCAATTAGGCGGTGGGGCCCATACGTCAGTGGCATGGGTGTGCCCAGTTAGTAGTTGACTGGGTCAAACTAGTCAATAGGACCCACCGGGCCCACACGTCAGTGACCCAGGGGCGGGGCCCATCGAGCCACACAGATGGCCGGCGCCGGAGTTGCTCCGCTGGCCTCCCGTGGCGGCAAGCTCGCCGGAGATGCTTGGAATTTTGCTATGGGGCACCGTTTCGCGCGGTTTTGCTTGCGTTCGAATGCTGAAGGTGACGCGCGTCGAGTGGTGGCGGTAGCGCAGCCGGACTTGGCCGGAATCATCGCCTGTGATGAGCAGAGGCGGCGGCGCGTACGGGTGCTCGACCGAAACGGCGCTACGGTGGCTCAAATCGGACGCGGCTAGGCTCGTTCGGTTGCGGTCGATCTCGCGCATCCAACGGCGGTGGTCGCGGGGGCTCGAGTTGATCGAAGCAGGGCTTAGCGTCGACGACAGCAGCGGCCGGAACTCGGCTCGATGCGGGACAACAACGGCAGCTCGTTTGCGGACAAAGTAAACGACCAAGGGACCTCTACATGCGCGTGCGACGGTGATGGACTACTGCGCGTGGCCATTTGGTCACCGGGAGGTGGCCGGCGACGAGCGTCCGTGGGGGAGGGCTCGGTCACAGCGGGGATGGCGGCTACGAGGTACGATCGTCGACGACAAGGGCGGGGGGAAGAAGGCAAGGGCTCACCATGACCTGCATGTGAGCAAAGCGGGCTTGGGGGAGAACTCGCCGGAGCGAATCGCCGATGGAGTCCGCCGGGCCAAGGAGGAAGAAGACGGTGATGTGGGCGCTCTGTTGCTCCCCGGCTCCAGACGCTTGGCGTAGGCGGCGTAGACGACGCCGACGGAGAGTATGGATAGGGAGGCGCGGTGCGGGGAAGAAGGTGGTCGTGGCTATGGCGCGGCCATGGTGTCGATGGCGCTCGGGTGAGGTGAGTGGCCGAGACAGAGAGGGGGGAGAGCGGGGTGGACCTGGGAGGCGAGACAGGTGAGTGGAGGTAGGTGGGGAGGAGGTCAAAGCGTCGAGGGGAGGGGTCGACCTTATCCTGTCCGGGGAGTCGCCATCGAGGCGGTCCGGCGGGGCTCGCCCCTGTTGCGACCCCGGCCGGGGGAACAGGGGGAGAAGGCGACCCGGGGATGGGCTGGGCCGGACCAGCTGGAGTGGGCCGAGGCTCGGGCCAGGCCCAGTGCATAGTGGCATTTGCTCTTTCTCTTTTCTTTTTCTTTTAACTTTTGCCTTTTCTTTTAACAACTTTTCTGTTTTCTTATTTCTTTTTCAAAACAAAACAATTTAATAAAATACAAGATTTGTAATTAATTTAGCTTAACAAATTTAGGCCACTACCACATTAGGTTTTAGCACTTGAATAAAATAGTTAGAATTTTTATAAATTAAAAAGCATTTAATTAATTGTTTAAACCACTGTTGTAAATACTTTAGGCCACTTAAACACTTTGCAAAAAAAGTTGGTTCACCACCAATATTAGTTATCGATTATTTGGCACATGATGAACATTTTAGTTTTCATGTTTGAGCAATTTTGAATTTCACTCAGAATTTGAAATTGAATTCAACTGGAATTTGAAAGAGACAAGAGACAATGATGAACAAACACTTGTTTAGCAAAATGATTAACTAAACCCCAGGGGTTACTGTAGCATCATTACACCGGGGTGTTACAAAAGGGAACAACGTATGTTGTTGTGCGGTTTGACCGATAAAGATCTTCATAGAATATGTAGGAACCAATATGAGCATCCAGGTTCCACTATTGGTTATTGACCGGAGATGAGTCTCGATCATGTCTACATAGTTCTCGAACCCGTAGGGTCTGCACACTTAACGTTCGGTGACGATCGGTATTATGAGTTTATATGTTTTGATGTACCGAAGGTAGTTCAGAGTTCCGGATATTATCACAGACATGATGAGGAGTCTCTAAATGGTCAAGACATAAAGATCGATATATTGGAAGCCTATGTTTGGACATCCGAATGGTTCTGGGTGAGTTCGGGCATTTTCCGGAGTACCGGGAGGTTACCGGAACCCCTCGGGGAGTGTATGGGCCTTATTGGGCCTTAGTGGAATAGAGGAAAGGAAGGGAAAAGGTGGGAGGCGCGTCCCCTAGCCCAATTCGAATTGGGTGGGGGCCGCCCCCCCCCCTTTCCTTCCCTCTCTCCTCCCCTTCCTTCTCTCCTACTCCTACTATTTGGATTGGGGGAATCCTACTCCCGGTGGGAGTAGGACTCCCCTAGGGCGCGCCATAGAGGGCCGGCCCTCCCCCCTCCTCCACTCCTTTATATACAGGGGAGGGGGGCACCCCATAGACACACAAGTTGACAATTGTCTTAGTCGTGTGCGGTGCCCCCTCCACCATAATCCACCTTGGTCATATCGTAGCAGTGCTTAGGCGAAGCCCTGTTCCGGTAGCTTCATCATCACCGTCATCACGCCATCATGCTGACAAAACTCTCCCTCGACACTCAGCTGGATCTAGAGTTCGTGGGACGTCACCGAGCTGAACGTGTGCAGATCGCGGAGGTGTCATACCTTCGGTGCTAGGATCGGTCGAATCGTAAAGACGTTCGACTACATCAACCGCATGGTCATAACGCTTCCGCTTACGGTTTACAAGGGTACATGGACAACACTCTTCCCCTCTCATTGATATGCATCACCTAGATAGATCTTGCGTGTGCGTAGGATTTTTTTTGTAATTACTGAGTTCCCCAACAGGAATGTACGGCACCTCCGTGTTCAGCACACATTCAGCACAATGACGTCCCTCGAGCTCTTGATCCAGTTGAGGACGAGGGAGAGTTTCGTCAGGACGACGGCGTGGTGATGATGTGATCCGCACAGGGCTTCGCCTAAGCACTACGACAATATGACTGAGGTGGTAAACTGTGGAGGGGGGGCACCGCACACGGCTGAGGAACAATTGATGTGATTTGGGGTGCCCCCTGCCCCTGTATATAAAGGAGGGGAGGAGGAGGCGAACCCCCTATGTAACACCCTCGATGCGACTATAGCTCCCACGTGTCGAGGCACGACTTAGAGATATAATCGCATTGAAGGCATATGTCGCAAGTTAGGCAATCTTCACAACATCCCATGTAATGTAAATAATAAAGGGAAGATAACATAGTTGGCTTACACTCGCCACGTCAATCAAGTACATAAATAACATTACATCATCCAAACACTCATGGCCCGACTACGGCGCCAAAATAAAAGAGAACCCAACATGCGACACGGTCCCAATCACCCCCAACTGGGCACCACTACTAATCATCGGGAAAGGAAACATAGTATCGTTGAGAGTCTTCGTCGAACTCCCACTTGAGCTCATACGCGTCTCCTGGAGCGGAATCATCAGGCCCTGCATCTGGTGTAATAGTAATCTTTGAGCCACAGGGACTCAGCAATCTCGCACCCTCGCGATCAAGACTATTTAAGCTTATAGGTAAGGCAAGGTAAAATATGAGTGGAGCTACAACAAGCGACTAGCAAGTATGGTGGCTAACTTATTCGCAAAAGAGAGCGAGAAGAGGAGGCAAAGCACGAGCGAGAAACTAGAGAACAACCTGCGCAAACATTACTCCAACACCGTGTCCACTTCCCGGACTCCGCCGGAAAAAGGCCATCACGGTTACTCACTCGGTTGATTCATTTTAATTAATTAAGGTTCAAGTCATCTACAACCGGACATTAACAAATTCCCATCTGCCCATAACCGCGGGCACGGCTTTCGAAAGTTCAATCCCTGCAGGGGAGTCCCAACTTAACCCATGACAAGCTCTCACGGTCAACGAAGGAATAGACCTCCTCCCAAGATGTTCCGATCAGACTCGGTATCTCGGTAACTCAAGACACTTCGACAGGTTAAAACAAGACCAGCAACACCGCCCGAATGTGCCAACAAATCCCGATAGGAGCTGCACATATCTCTTTCTCAGGGCACACTCAGATGAGCGCTCCATACAACTAAAACCAAACCTCGAGTTTCCCCGAGGGGGCGCTGCACAGGACTCTAGTTTGGACCAACACTCAGAGGAGCACTGGCCCGGGGGGGGGGGGTTTAAATAAGATGACCCGCGGGCTCCGGAAACCCGAGGGAAAAAGAGGCTAGGTGGCAAATGGTAAGACCAAGGTTGGGCATTGCTGGAAAAGCTTTAATCAGGGCGAAATATCAAGGGGTTCCCATTATAACCCAACCGCGTAAGGAACGCAAAATCCGGGAACATAACACCGATATGACGGAAACTAGGGCGGCAAGAGTGGAACAAAACACTAGGCGAGAGGTCGAGCCTACCACCCTTTACCAAGTATATAGATGCATTATGATAACATAGCAATATAATGATATCCCAACAAGTAAATAAAAGATGTTCCATCAAGGAACGGCCTCCAATCTTCACCTGCAACTAGCAACACTATAAGAGGGGCTGAGCAAAGCGGTAACATAGCCAATCAACGGTTTGCTAGGACAAAGGTGGGTTAGAGGTTTGACATGGTAATTTGGGAGGCTTGCAAGCAAGTGGTAGGCATCGTAGCAATGGCAAAGCAAAAGAGTGAGCAAACTAGCATAGCAAAGATAATAGTGATTTCGAGGGTATGATCATCTTGCCTGCACAGTTGTCAGAGTTGACTGGATCCTCAAGAGCAAACTCAACGGGCTCCTCGTTAGCGAACTCGTCTCCTGGTTCTACCCAAATAAGACAAACAAGCAACAAGGATACAATCAACCACGTGCAAGACCAAGCAATATCATGAAATGATGATATGCTAAGCGGGATGCGATGCGGGATGCAAAATGCAAGATATGATAGGAAATGCATGAACCTGGCCTCGACTTGGAATTCCAAGGGTGCCACTGGAAAGATGAGATGAAATCGCTTAAAACGATATAAAGAACGCCGGAATTGGAGTTACTTTGGAAATGGCAAGCGATTCAAATATGACACCGGTCTGCGATTTACAACAAGTAGGCATCTAAATGCAATGAGACGAACATGCTACAGCCACCAAACATGGCAACAAAATACATGGCAGGGATGCACACAAGATGCTTAACAAAAGTCTAGCACTGAGCTACGGCCAATTCATCCATTAGGAGGTTCAAACAAGCATGGCAAAACCGCAAATGGTAAAACAGATCTCAGACTTAGTGAAATTAACACTTGTCTGGAATTTCAGATCATATAGCCCTCTTCGGAGCAACAAAACAACATGCTACAGGAGCTGAACATGACAAAGAAAGACATGGCATGGAGCTACTTAACAAGCTTAACAAAAGTCCCTTAGTGACCTTGAGCCAAAAGGGATCACAAAATATACTAGCAAGCACACGAACATAGCAAAAACATAATCAGTTTTCAGACTTAGTGAAAACTGGGACATGCTGAAATATAACTCACGAAGGCATGTAAACGAGCTCGATGCACTCACTACGGTGCAAGTCATGGCAAGGCAAGAATACATCCCTTAAGAAGGCACAAAATACAAGCTAGACATGGCAAGAACAATGGCATAGCATGCACGGATCCACTACAATAACATCGGCAAAATCGCAAACAAGTTGACGATCTGCCCAGATTCACAACGAAGCAAAAGTAGAGCTCGATTGACTCAAGCTAGGGTGCTCCATAATTGCAAACAAAGACATTGATGGATAGAGCACTACAATATTAACAAAACTCCCTTACTGATCATCCTCAAAAGAGGCACGGATTACTAGGAAACAACAAGAACCTATGGCATCACGAACTAAACAATCCCAGACTTAGTGAAACTACTAAGTCCGTGAAAACAGATTTACCGGGTGCCTCACTTTGCAAGCTTGCACAAGTCACCACACACATCCTAAAAATTAATGGGTTGCACCTATGGAAAGATAACAAGACCCTTAACAAAACATATGAAGAACTCACGGGCATACCATGCACACATAAATCATGGCAAAAATGACAAAAGTCTAAGATGAACTAACAGATCTGTCAATTAACTCACGAAGCCTCCTTCTAACAGCATTTCGGGCATCAGGATGAATTCAAATGAAAATGATGCAATGGAATGAAATGATGTGCTCGTCGAGACAAACATTTTGATATACTATATGTCCAAAACGGAGCCACGGATGCGAAGATATAGCCGGTCAAAGTTAGCACAAAAATTAGGGTTACGGGGATAAAAGTCAACCGTCAAATTTCAGATATCAGATCTGCACGCTTCCCGAGGCTCGCCGGCATGCACTGTTCATCGGAGCACGGAAGTCGAGGTTCGTCGGAGAGGAAGAAGACCGGGGCGGCGCCGGGGAGGTCGGAGGAGGCCGGAGCGACCGGACGGAGGAGGAGGCGGCGGCTAG
>NC_057794.1:250652199-250661412 GCF_018294505.1 Triticum aestivum
GGGGGGGGGGGTCCTATTTATAGGCATAAGTGGAGCTAGGAGAGTCCAAATGAGGTGTGGTTTTCGGCCACGCGATCGTGATCGAACGCTCTAGGACATGGAGCAGAGTTTGGTGGGGTTTGGGCCAAATTGGAGGGGTGTTGGGCTGCAACACACACGAGGCCTTTTCGGTCCCTCGGTTAACCGTTGGAGTATCAAACGAAGTCCAAATGACACAAAACTTGACAGGCGGTCTACCGGTAGTAAACCAAGGCCGCTTGGCAAGTCTCAATCCAATCCGGAAGTGTTTAATCCCCACACATGAAAGAAAGCTAGAAATGACCACCAGAGGAGAACGAAGCGCCGGAATGCAAAACGGACAACGGGGAAAATGCTCGAATGCATGAGACGAACACGTATGCAGATGCAATGCACATGATGACATGATATGAGATGCATGACAAAGACAACAACACACGGAGACAAAACCCGAACCTGAGAAAATAAATATAACTTAACGCCGGAAACGGCAAGAGTTGGAGTACAAATTGGGAAAGTTACATCCGGGGTGTTACAACACTCCACCAACGAAAGGATCTCGTCCCGAGATCTAGGACTGAAAGAACGCCGGGTACTCAGAACGGAGGTGATCCTCGCGTTCCCAGGTAACTTCACGGTCGGAATGGTGTGACCACTTGACTTTGAGAAATTTGATTGACTTGTTGCGAGTCTTGCGTTCAGTCTCTTCAAGAATAGCAACTGGGTGCTCACGATAAGAGAGATCTTCTTGGAGCTCAATGTCCTCGAAGTTGACAGTGCGGTCAGGAGTCTTGAAGCAGTTCCGAAGCTAAGAGACATGGAACACGTCATGAACATTTGCAAAGTTTGAAGGAAGCTCGAGTTGATAGGCGAGGTCGCCTCTCTTGCTGACAATCTTGAAAGGTCCCACGTATCTAGGGGCAAGATTCCCTTTGATACCGAAGCGACGAGTACCTTTCATAGGAGAGACACGGAGGTAAACATGATCTCCGATCTCGAAAACCAAATCACGGTGCTTACTGTCATAGTAGCTCTTCTGACGGGATTGGGCTGCTTTGAGGTTATCTCGAATGACTTTGCACATTTCTTCTGCCTCTGCGATTAAGTCATTACCCAAAAGCTGACGTTCACCGGTTTCAGACCAGTTGAGAGGGGTACGGCACTTCCTGCCATACAGAATTTCAAAAGGGGCCTTGCCCGAACTTGCTTGAAAGTTGTTGTTGTAGGAGAATTCAGCATAAGGAAGACAATCCTCCCACTTCATGCTGAAGGAGATCACACAAGCCCTGAGCATATCTTCAAGAATCTGGTTGACACGCTCGACTTGACCGCTTGTTTGAGGATGGAAAGCTGTGCTGAAGCGGATGTTAGTGCCCGTGGCCTTCTGAAAAGAATCCCAAAACTTCGAGGTAAAGATGCTGCCACGGTCTGAAGAGATCACTTGTGGAATACCGTGCAGAGAGACAATTCGAGAGGTATAGAGTTCCGCCAATTGAGCTGCAGTGATCGACTCTTTGATAGGCAAAAAGTGAGCCACTTTGGTGAGTTTGTCGATGACAACAAATATAGCATCATTGCCACGCTTGGACTTTGGAAACCCAGTCACGAAGTCCATTTCAATGTGGTCAAACTTCCATTCTGGAATGTCAAGAGGTTGAAGGAGACCTGCTGGCCTTTGGTGTTCTGCCTTCACTCTTCTGCAGACATCACATTCATTCACGAATTGAGCGATTTCGCGCTTCATTCGAGTCCACCACTAAGCTTGCTTAAGGTCCTAATACATCTTCGTGCTCCCAGGGTGGATGGAGAGGAGAGAATTGTGAGCTTCGTTCATGATCACTTTACGGAGGTCACCTTTGGGCACAACAATACGATCCTCGAAGAAGAGAGTGTCCTTGTCATCAAGGCGGTAGCACTTGTACTTGGACTGACTCTTGGCAATCCCAATCTTCACCTTTTTCACCATAGCATCAAGAAGCTGGGCTTGGCGAATCTGGTCTTCCAAGGTAGGATAGACTTGAAGGTTGGCGAGGAAACCTTGAGGAACAACTTGCAGATTAAGTTTGCGGAAAGCTTCACAAAGCTCGGATTGATAAGGCTTAAGAATCAGACTGTTGCAGTAAGCCTTTCTGCTCAAAGCGTCAGCAATCACATTGGCCTTGCCTGGAGTATACTCGATACTCAGATTATACTCTTGAATCATTTCGACCCATCGAGTTTGCCTGAGGTTGAGATTAGGCTGAGTGAAGATGTACTTGAGACTCTTGTGATCAGTGAAAATGTCCACTTTTCTTCCCAATAGAAGATGTCTCCAAGTCAAAAGAGCATGCACAACTGCCGCCAACTCGAGATCATGAGTGGGGTAGTTCTTCTCATTAGGCTTCAACTGGCGAGATGTATAAGCAACCACTTTCTTCTCTTGCATCAATACTGCGCCAAGACCTTGGAGAGAGGCATCACAAAAGACCTCGTACGGCTTGGATTCATCAGGTGGAGTCAGAACTGGAGCAGTGATCAATTTCTCTTTCAAAGCGTTGAAAGCAATATCACACTCCGGAGACCAAATGTACTTGACGTGCTTCTGAAGAAGATTTGAGAGAGGCTTCGCGATCTTGGAAAAGTTTTCAACGAATCTTCGGCAATAGCTTGCGAGACCGAGAAAACTGCGGAGTTGCTTCACGTTCTGAGGAGGTTCCCAATTCACAATTGCAGACACCTTCTCAGGATTCACGAAAATGCCCTTGGCAGAGATGATATGACCAAGATAAAGAACCTCATCGAGCCAAAATTCACACTTGGAGAACTTGGCGTAGAACTGATGTTCTCTAAGCTTATCAAGAACCAAACGCAAGTGCTTGGTATGATCTTCCTTGTTCTTCGAGAAAACCATAATGTCGTCGAGATAGACCAAAACGAAGTCATTGGTGTAGGCGTTGAAGATGAAGTTCATCATGCGAGAGAACGTCGAAGGAGCGTTGGCGAGGCCAAAAGACATGACAGTGTATTCATATGAACCAAAGCTTGTTCTGAATGCTGTCTTGGGAATATCTTCTTCACGAATGTGAATCTGGTGATAATCCATACGGAGATCAAGCTTGGAGAATACCTGAGCACCTTTGAGTTGTTCGAACAGCTCATTGATGTTGGGAAGTGGGTATTTGTTCTTGATGGTCTTCTTGTTCACTGGACGGTAATCAACACAAAGTCGGTCCGTTCCATCCTTCTTCACAAAAAGAACACCACAACCCCACGGAGAAGAACTAGGCCGGATGAGACCCATTTTCTCTTGCATATCGAGTTGCTTCTTTAGCTCCTTCAACTCTTCAGGTCCGAGCTTGTAAGGACGTTTGCACACAGGTTCCGTGCCAGGCTCAAGATCAATAACGAATTCAACTGGCCGGTGCGGAGGCATTCCTGGGAGCTCTTCTGGAAAGACGTCTTGATATTCGCAAACAACTGGAATTTGCGAGATAGTGTCCAATTCACCCTTCTCATTGAGAGAAAACAGACAGATAGTATTATCCCGAGCGGCAAAGGCAATTACATCCTCAGACGAATGAGTCAATTGAATCTGCCTGGCAGCACAATCAAGATGTGCCTTGTGCTTAGAAAGCCAATCCATTCCGAGAATAAGATCAATATCCGAGTTACCAAGAACAATTGGGGAAGAAAGGAACTTGTAGTCACCCAATGTGATAGTAACCTCCGGGACGCAGGTGTTAGCTGTCATCTGCTTGCCCGGTGACACAATTTGCAAGGAACTTTGCAGATACTGATAATCACACTCATACTTTGATGCAAAAGGTTTGGAAATGAAGTAATGCGATGCACCCGTGTCAAAAAGAACTTTTGCAGGAATATCATTAACAGGAAGGTTACCCATGATGACATCTGGTGAGTCCTCTGCCTGAGCTGCATTCACCATATTGACCTTGGTGAACTTGGGGTTATGCTTGACCACAGCTGTACTTGCCGATCTCACAGGAGGAGGAGGAGGAAGACGCCTCTGGTTGAGACACTTGTTGGCATAGTGACCCTTCTGTTGGCACTTGTTGCACGTGACCTCTGAAAGCGGACGGTGATACGGAGCACTCGATCTTGGAGCTTGAGACGAAGTCTTGTTTTGAAAGCCAGGGTTGGGTGGGTGGGAAGAACCACTGCCACCTTTGCTCTTCTGCTGATACGGCTGACGGAACAGAGGAGGAGGAAGCCAAAACTTCTGCTGCTTGGCCACTTGAGTAGAGGAAGAAGGAGTTGCTTTAGTGCCATGTTGTAGAACTCATCGTATCTCAAGGGCTCGAAGAGGACAAGAGCGAGCTGAATTTCTTCTCTGAGACCACCCCTGAACTGATATATCATGCTCTTCTCATCAGGGACGTCCTGCTTGGCAAAGCGGGCGAGCTTCTGAAACAACTTGTTGTAGTCATAGACAGACAAAGAGCCTTGCTTCAGATTGCGGAATTCCTCACGCTTGCTTTCAACCACGCTCTGCGGAATATGATGAGCTCGGAAATCTCGACGGAAATCATCCCAAGTGATAACACGTCCACCTCGGGAATCCTTGTACTGCTGGAACCATTCTGCAGCTTGATCTTTGAGTTGGAAGGAAGCGAACTTGACAAAGTCCTCAGGCCTGACGTTACTGCACTCGAAATGCTTACACAGATCCACAAGCCAATCGTCAGCATCGGTTGCCTCAACACAATTGCTGAAAGTCTTTGGCCCGTTAGCAAGGAACTGGTTGAGTGTAGCAAAGTGACTATGATTGCTGCCTTGATTCCCTTGACTGCCTTGATTGCGCTCTTGAAGAATTTGCATGATCAGCTATGTGTTTGCATTGGTTGCGGCCATCACAGCTTGCCATGCCTCCGGAGGAGGTGGAGGTGGAGGTGGATCAGGATTCAGAGTTGTGCGTGTTGGAGGAGCCATCCTGAAGAGGTTGACCACCATTAGCACATTGACAGATAAATATTGAAGCTGAATCCAACGGAATGAAAATTGCAACATATGGTCTTCACATCCGAACAAAATGAACGAATGCATTCCTCTTGAAATGGTCACATATCCATAAATTGAGAAGCCACGTAGAATTAAGGTAGAGAAATAAATCAACAAGGTACGGATAAGGAACGAATAATCGGTAAGAAATCCCAATCTCAAACCAATATCCGTGGAAGAAGAACTAGATCTACTAGAATTCCCACCTATGAAACTCCCGAACCTTTCCGGTTATGCAATCAGGTGTTGGGGATACAGGGGAAGCATAATATCTCACCCAAACTAGCAAATCCTACATCCAGCTATATCCATCCTTCAACACATAACCAAGAAACCTTCGGAAACCATCTACCTCAACCTTCGAAAAACATTCGTTATACAAGTTATGGCGATACTCCCGAACTCCCGCCCCATTACTGGGTGGCGTCGAGGTTATCTCACCAACCAACTGCATAAAAGAGATTTTCGATGTCGGCGTACTAGACTCAGGTATTCCAGAACTGCAACGATAAAATTATGATGACAACACCTCAGAGCTCAACTCCCCGGGACACTTCCACTAAACCCCTGACAGGAGGCACCAAGTCAATGTTCTCATCATAAAACCATCGGAACGATTCCAAGATACCCGCATGATCCTAAATTTTTTTTAGTGAAATTTGAGAAGAGAAGAGTCAAAACTCTACGTCAGGATGCCTTACCAGAGCGATGAGGAGACTGGGAAGTAAAAAGAATTCCTAAACTCTCCGATATATAATTCCTAAATGACTCAAAACATTTTTCTAGACACAACTCGGCCGCTAAAAACGATCAAGCAATGGGGCTCCTAAGGTCGGGGAAGGCTCTGATTACCAACTTGTAACACCCTCGATGCGACTATAGCTCCCACGTGTCGAGGCACGACTTAGAGATATAATCGCATTGAAGGCATATGTCGCAAGTTAGGCAATCTTCACAACATCCCATGTAATGTAAATAATAAAGGGGAGATAACATAGTTGGCTTACACTCGCCACGTCAATCAAGTACATAAATAACATTACATCATCCAAACACTCATGGCCCGACTACGGCGCCAAAATAAAAGAGAACCCAACATGCAACACAGTCCCAATCACCCCCAACTGGGCACCACTACTGATCATCGGGAAAGGAAACATAGTATCGTTGAGAGTCTTCGTTGAACTCCCACTTGAGCTCATACACGTCTCCTGGAGCGGAATCATCAGGCCCTGCATCTGGTGTAATAGTAATCTGTGAGCCATAGGGACTCAGCAATCTCGCACCCTCGCGATCAAGACTATTTAAGCTTATAGGTAAAGCAAGGTAAAATATGAGTGGAGCTGCAGCAAGCGACTAGCAAGTATGGTGGCTAACTTATTCGCAAAAGAGAGCGAGAAGAGGAGGCAAAGCACGAACGAGAAACTAGAGAACAACCTGCGCAAACATTACTTCAACACCGTGTCCACTTCCCGGACTCCGCCGGAAAGAGGCCATCACGGTTACTCACTTGGTTGATTCATTTTAATTAATTAAGGTTCAAGTCATCTACAACCAGACATTAACAAATTCCCATCTGTCCATAACCGCGGGCACAGCTTTCAAAAGTTCAATCCCTGCAGGGGAGTCCCAACTTAGCCCATGACAAGCTCTCGCGGTCAACGAAGGAATAGACCTCCTCCCAAGACGCTCCGATCAGACTCGGTATCTCGGTAACTCAAGACACTTCGACAGGTTAAAACAAGACCAGCAACACCGCCTGAATGAGCCGACAAATCCCGATAGGAGCTGCACATATCTCTTTCTTAGGGCACACTCAGATGAGCGCTCATACAACTAAAACCAAACCTCGAGTTTCCCCGAGGGGGCGCTGCACAGGACTCTAGTTTGGACCAACACTCAGAGGAGCACTGGCCCGGGGGGGTTTAAATAAGATGACCCGCGGGCTCCGGAAACCCGAGGGAAAAAGAGGCTAGGTGGCAAATGGTAAGACCAAGGTTGGGCATTGCTGGAAAAGCTTTAATCAAGGCAAAATATCAAGGGGTTCCCATTATAACCCAACCGCGTAAGGAACGCAAAATCCGGGAACATAACACCGATATGAAGGAAACTAGGGCGGCAAGAGTGGAACAAAACACTAGGCAAGAGGCCGAGCCTTCCACCCTTTACCAAGTATATAGATGCATTATGATAACATAGCAATATAATGATATCCCAACAAGTAAATAAAAGATGTTCCATCAAGGAACGGCCTCCAATCTTCACCTGCAACTAGCAACGCTATAAGAGGGGCTGAGCAAAGCGGTAACATAGCCAATCAACGGTTTGCTAGGACAAAGGTGGGTTAGAGGTTTGACATGGTAATTTGGGAGGCTTGCAAGCAAGTGGTAGGCATCGTAGCAATGGCAAAGCAAAAGAGCGAGCAAACTAGCATAGCAAAGATAATAGTGATTTCGAGGGTATGATCATCTTGCCTGCACAGTTGTCAGAGTTGACTGGATCCTCAAGAGCAAACTCAACGGGCTCCTTGTTAGCGAACTCGTCTCCCGGTTCCACCCAAACAAGACAAACAAGCAACAAGGATACAATCAACCACGTGCAAGACCAAGCAATATGATGAAATGATGATATGCTAAGCGGGATGCAATGCGGGATGCAAAATGCAAGATATGACAGGAAATGCATGAACCTAGCCTCGACTTGGAATTCCAAGGGTGCCATTGGAAAGATGAGATGAAATCGCTTGAAAACGATATAAAGAACGCCGGAATCGGAGTTACGGTTTGGAAATGGCAAGCGATTCAAATATGACACAGGTCTGCGATTTACAGCAAGTAGGCATCTAAATGCAATGAGATGAACATGCTACAGCCACCAAACATGGCAAAAAAATACATGGCAGGGATGCACACAAGATGCTTAATAAAAGTCTAGCACTGAGCTACGGCCAATTCATCCATTAGGAGGTTCAAACAAGCATGACAAAAACGCAAATGGTAAAACAGATCTCAGACTTAGTGAAATTAACACTTGTCTGGAATTTCAGATCATATAGCCCTCTTCGGAGCAACAAAACAACATGCTACAGGACCTGAACATGACAAAGAAATACATGGCATGGGGCTACTTAACAAGCTTAACAAAAGTCCCTTAGTGACCTTGAGCCAAAGGGATCACAAAATATACTAGCAAGCACACGAACATAGCAAAAACATAATCAGTTTTCAGACTTGGTGAAAACTGGGACATGCTGAAATATAACTCACGAAGGCATGTAAACGAGCTCGATGCACTCACTACGGTGCAAGTCATGGCAAGGCAAGCATACATCCCTTAAGAAGGCACAAAATACAAGCTAGACATGGCAAGAACAATGGCATAGCATGCACGGATCCACTACAATAACATCGGCAAAATCGCAAACAAGTTGACGATCTGCCCAGATTCACAACGAAGCAAAAGTAGAGCTCGATTGACTCAAGCTAGGGTGCTCCATAATTGCAAACAAAGACATGGATGGATATAGCACTACAAGATTAACAAAACTCCCTTACTGATCATCCTCAAAAGAGGCACGGATTACTAGGAAACAACAAGAACCTATGGCATCATGAACTAAACAATCCTAGACTTAGTGAAACTACTAAGTCCCTGAAAACAGATTTACCGGGTGCCTCACTTTGCAAGCTTGCACAAGTCACCACTCACATCCTAAAAATGCATGGGTTTCACCTCTGGAAAGATAACAAGACCCTTAACAAAACATATGAAGAACTCACGGGCATACCATGCACACATAAATCATGGCAAAAATGACAAAAGTCTAAGATGAACTAACAGATCTGTCAATTAACTCACGAAGCCTCCTTCTAACAGCATTTCGGGCATCAGGATGAACTTAAATGAAAATGATGCAATGGAATGAAATGATGTTCTCGTCGAGAAGAACATTTTGATATACTATATGTCCAAAACGGAGCTACGGATGCAAAGATGTAGCCGATCAAAGTTAGCACAAAAATTAGGGTTACGGGGATAAAAGTCGACCGTCAAATTTCAGATCTCAGATCTGCACGCTTCCCGAGGCTCGCCGGCGCGCACTGTTCACCGGAGCACAGAAGTCGAGGTTCGTCGGAGAGGAAGAAGACCGGGGCGGCGCCGGGGAGGTCGGAGGAGGCCGGAGCGGCCGGACGGAGG
>NC_057794.1:250661901-250668494 GCF_018294505.1 Triticum aestivum
GCGAGCCACTGGCTGCGGGCGGCGGCGGGCGGCAGGTCGGACACGTCCGGCGCGGGTCGCACACGTCCGGCGCGGCGGAGAGGGATTTAGGGTTTCGGGGAGAGGGAGAGATCCGAAATTTGGGGGGGTCCTATTTATAGGCATAAGTGGAGCTAGGAGAGTCCAAATGAGGTGTGGTTTTCGGCCACGCGATCGTGATCGAACGCTCTAGGACATGGAGCGGAGTTTGGTGGGTTTTGGGCCAAATTGGAGGGGTGTTGGGCTGCAACACACACGAGGCCTTTTCGGTCCCTCGGTTAACCGTTGGAGTATCAAACGAAGTCCAAATGACACGAAACTTGACAGGCGGTCTACCGGTAGTAAACCAAGGCCGCTTGGCAAGTCTCGATCCAATCCGAAAATTTTTAATCCCCACACACGAAAAAAAGCTAGAAATGACCACCGGAGGAGAACGAAGCGCCGGAATGCAAAACGGACAACGGGGAAAATGCTCGAATGCATGAGACGAACACGTATGCAAATGCAATGCACATGATGACATGATATGAGATGCATGACAAAGACAACAACACACGGAGACAAAACCCGAACCCGAGAAAATAAATATAACTTAACGCCGGAAACGGCAAGAGTTGGAGTACAAATTGGGAAAGTTACATCCGGGGTGTTACACCCTAGGGGCGCGCCAAGTGTGGGGAGTCCTACTAGGACTCCCAAGTCCTAGTAGGATTCCCCTTTCCTTTCGGAGTAGGAAAGAAGGAAAGGTAGAGGGAGTAGGAAAGGGCAAGGGGGGCGCCGCCCCCTCCCCTAATCCAATTCGGACTCCATGGGGGGCGCCACCTCCCCTTGGCCTACCTCCTATTCTCCCTCATGGCCCAATAAGGCCCATTACTTCATCGGGGATGGGGGCTCCGGTAAGCTCCCGGTACTCCAGAAAAATGCCCGAACCACTCGAAACCATTCTGATGTCGGAATGCAACCTTACAATATATGAATATTTACCTCTCGACCATTTTGAGACTCTTCGTCACGTCCGTGATCTCATCCGGGACTCCGAACAAACTTCAGTCATCAAAAACACATAACTCATAATACAAATCGTCATCGAACATTAAGCGTGCGGACCCTACGGGTTCGAGAACTATGCAGACATGACCGAGACACATCTCCAATCAATAAACAATAGCGGAACCTGGATGCTCATATTGGCTCCTACATATTCTACGAAGATCTTTATCGGTCAAACCGGACAACAACATACGTCATTCCCTTTGTCATCGGTATGTTACTTGCCCGAGATTAGATCATCGGTATCATCATACCTAGTTCAATCTTGTTACCGGCAAGTCTATTTACTCGTTCCGTAATGCATCATCCCGTAACTAACTCATTAGTCACATTGCTTGCAAGGCTTATAGTGATGTGCATTACAGATACCTCTCCGATATACGGAGTGACAAATCCTAATCTCGATCTATGCCAACTCAACAAGCACCATCGGAGATACCTTCAGATCATCTTTATAATCACCCAGTTACATTGTGACGTTTGATAGAACACAAGGAACATGTATAAGTCATGAAGAAAGCAATAGCAATAAAACTAAACGATCATTATGCTAAGCTAACGGATAGGTCTTGTCCATCACATCATTATCTAATGATGTGATCCCATTCATAAAATGACAACACATGTTTATGGTCAGGAAACTTAGCAATCTTTGATTAACGAGCTAGTCAAGTAGAGGCATACTAGGGACACTCTATTTGTCTATGTATTCACACATGTACTAAGTTTCCGGTTAATACAATTCTAGCATGAATAATAAACATTTATCATGATATAAGGAAATATAAATAACAACTTTACTATTGCCTCTAGGGCATATTTTCTTCATGGTCGTCATAAATTAAGCTGACCAAACTGGCTGCTGGGTGGTTGGACGATCGCTAGTGGGGACACGGCAGACACCGAGAAGGCGCGTGTGGCGTCCGCTTTGCGTTCATGTCGATGCATTCCGGCTGCAAATTTGGGCCGCAAATACGTTGGCGCGGATGCGATTTGGGTTTGGGTCGGCGCATTAGGCCTCCACTTTTGTCCGTGCCGACCCAAACGGACACATGCGGAAAAAATGGGTCGCTTCATTGGAGTTGCTCTTATAACCTTCAAGCACAGCATGATCCGTGTTATAGAGCTCATCAGCTGAATCAAATGGCCACACGATAGATCCAACGTCTCGTAACCCGACAAGTCTTTTTTAAAGATCACCTAGCCCGGTGTTGTCCTATAAGAGCATCTCTAGCAGATCCCATAAACTAGACCATCTGTAATAATAACCGTCGGTTAATGGGACGTGGGTTATTTTTCCGGCCTGAATAGATCCCGCAAAATCGGCCATCCCTTAATTTTTTTGCGGTATCCTGCATACTCCTAGTCGTTTTCACCATATCTATGAGATTCATCCCTGCTTTTGCTGGATCCCCTTTCCTTGGCGCGAAGGCCATTTTCGCCCGCTTCCATTCCCCCTCACTCCCCACCACCGCTGCATCTCCCGGCGGTTCTGGGTGACCCCGGCTGCCCCACGCGACATCTATTCCGCTAAAATTGTAGGCCAAGGGTGCCCATTTGTGTCCGCAGGCTAGCGGTCGCCGTCAGCGCCATGGATCCGCCTCGGAGCTTGGTGCGCGGCCTTGTAGCCGGCGGATCCGGTTGTTTTCGACGCAAGTGAGCCTGGGACTCGCCCGAGGGACAGCTGTGCACGCGGAAGGGGGAGAAGAAAATGGCAGCTGGCTTTGCTTCAACTGGCGGGGGAGAAGAAAGGGGTGGCCGATTTTGCTTCTGGGAAGGTATGTTCAATGCCCGTTGACTATTTGGATTCAATTTCGACCGATGAGATTTGGGAGAAATTGATGAGCGTGCATTTTTTAGATAGATTGGAGTTCGTTGTTGTCTTCGTCAGATGATTTGGACATAGAAGACGATGTCGACAACCTAGTGTTGTTGCATCTCATGGACAAAATTGAGAAGGGCCCGAAAAAAAGCGTCGCGGATCCACGGTTGGCCGGCTATGCAGTCCTCGCAACCGAGATCTCGGCGACAAGATGCTCATGAAGGACTACTTCGTCGAGGTACCAACATATCTGGCTTACCTATTTCGTAGGCGGTATAAAATGCGTAGGCCTCTTTTCGTGCGCATCGTTGAAGCTTGCAAGCAGAATTTCCCTTTTTTTACTCGACGTGGGAATGCCCCCGGTTTACTTGGGTTTAGTGCGTATTAAAAAATATCGGCGGCGATGAGAATGATTGCATATGATGTTCCCGTCGACTACGCGGATGAATGTCTTTGCATTGGAGAAGATACCACCATCAAATGCGTCCGGGTCTTTGCGAAGATAATGATCTGAGTTTTTGGCCCGGAGTACCTTCGAGCTCCAAACGAGGAAGACACAAAAAAGCTCATGGCAATGAATGAAGAAAGTGGATGGCCGGGCAATGCTAGGTAGTATTGATTGCATTCATTGGAGGTGGAAGAACTGCCTAGAGGCTTGGGCAGGGGAATACACCGGCCACAAACGTAAACCCATCATTGTGCTTGAACTCGTGGCTTCACGTGATTTATGGATTTGGCATTATTTCTTTGGTATGCCCGGGTCTTTCAGTGATATCAATGTTTTGCAGCGATCTCATCTATTTTGCCCAGCTAGTTAGTGGCAAAGCTTCGGCTTGCAACTATACCGTAAATGGCCATGGCTATACCATGGGGGTATTATCTTGCCGATGGTATTTATTCTGCATGGTCAACATTTGTAAAGACCATTAGTGACCCCGAAACCAAGAAACATATTTTTTTTGCCGAAGCATAAGAGGCTTGCCGAAAGGATATTGAGATGGGCATTTGGTGTGTTGTAAGCTCGGTTTATCATTGTTCGAGGTCCCGCTTGCTGCTGGGATAAGAAATCTCTGAGAAACATCATGATTGTTTGTGTAATTTTACACAACATGATTATTGAGGATGAAAGGGATTATGTTGATAGCCATGTGAAGCCTGCCAGGGACGCAGATAAGATTGCTACATTTCTTGACACCTACCGGAAGATCGAGAACCGTGCTTCACACTCCCAACTCCAGAAAAATCTTATTGAGCATCAGCGACAACTATGCGGGAGATAGATTTCCATTTTTATTCATATGTATTTGTGTGTGATTTGAATAATTTGGTGTTTTAATAATTATTCAAATTTGAATATTTATTGTAATGAAAACGATTGTCGTATTGTGAATTGTCTTTCGAACCATTTGTATTCATATGTTTAATTTATATTATAATCTATTCGGCTCATATTGTTGAAAATTTAGAATTTACAAAGCTATCAAAAATTACGGTACGGCGAGGTCTCCGACGCGGAACATATCCGTAAACTTGTCCCGCAAAATATTTAGAGATGCTGTAAACGGGCGAGTCTTCTACGTGAAATTCGTGGAGGCCTGCTCCGGCGCGCCAGCCTGTCGCCGTCTGTGGAAGCCACGCCGTCAGCATTTGTCTTCCCCCGCCATCCCGTGCACCGCGTGTGAGGAAAACCAACCCAACGATGCCCCTCGCGTCGCCTCCCACGACCACGATCGACGACCACCCGAGACCGGAGAGTCGAGTCCTAAGTCGTCCAAAGTTTTCACACCCCCGACCTCTCCACTCCACCAAAGTCGCAGTGAACTCCTCCGAAATCCCCCTCCTTTTCCTCGCCCTCTACCTGACTACTGACTAGAAATACCACACGCCCCGTCGCCACCCAGCGCGCGCAGCAGACTACCGACCAACCAACCATTCGCACCATTAACCACCAATTCCTCCCGTGACAGGGAGGACGCCGAGAGGCAGCGAAGAAGGAAGGAAGGACGCAAGGTTGAGACAGCAGCCAGCAATGGAGAAGGCGCTCGACAGGCAGAGGATCCTGCTGCGGCACCTGGAGCCCGCGGCCGGCGCCAGCCCGGCCGCCTCCGCCGTCTCCGTGAGATCCTTCTCCCTCTCAACTCCTCTTCGCCGCCGTGCCGGCGTCTCGGTTCCAGATCTGTGACGATCTTGGCGTTTTCTTTACTTGGTGTCGCAGGCGAGCGTGTGCGCCGCGGGGGACAGCGCCGCGTACCACCGGGGCCCCTGCTTCGCCGACGACGTCGTCATCGTCGCGTAAGTCATCTCTGCCGCTCCTGCTCCTGTCGCTTCGTCCGCTACTGTTTGTTGGATCGTCGGCTACTAGTTAGGCTCTGGTTGCCAGTGGTGCCGAAAGCCATGCTTGGCTTTTCGGTCTGGCCCTTGGCCAAAGAAAGATACAGTGCCAAGTGTACTTTGGTGATCACGACGGTACTGCAAACTGTGGAAGCATGCAACAATGGATTAACGCCAACCTAGTTTCTTGGCTTTTGTGTTTGCTGAGATCGTGCCAGATTTGGTCGTTGTCAACCGTCTGAGTTGCATGTCTCTACTGCGCCGGAGAATGATACAGATCGCAAAGATCTTCGGAGTAACTTTTAGCATTACAGATATACGAATTGGATAGGAAGTATATATGTATGAACTGCAACAAAACTAGCAGTTTCTTTCCGCACTAGGTTCATAATTGTAATACTTCAATATATTTCCTTTTTCTTAGCCAATTCTCGTAAACAGAGGTCAAACATAAAACATGCATGACGTATCTACCTTTCATGTCTTCAGTGCCTATAGGACAGCAATCTGCAAGGCCAAGAGAGGTAGTTTCAAGGATACACTCCCTGAGGATCTCTTGGTGCCCGTATTCAAGGTTTCTGTTTGTTATCTTGCTTCCTTTTGCAACCAAAACAACAATTTAGTGAAGTGGTTGCTCTTGTCTCATCATCCTTTACGCTCCCAATTTTAGGCTTTGGTGGATAAAACAAAGTTAAATCCGAGCGAAGTGGGCGACATTGTTGTTGGTACTGTTTTAGCTCCTGGGTCCCAAAGGGCAATAGAATGCAGGATGGCCGCATTGTATGCGGGTTTCCCTGGTAATTTCACCATCTTCATCACATTTCCTTTAATATTGGACATAATTATCCCCACATTTGATTAACTCGTTTCATGTGCTGTAGACACGGTTCGTCTGAAGACTGTAAACCGACAGTGCTCTTCTGGGCTTCAGGCAGTCGCAGATGTTGCTGCTGCTATTAAAGCAGGGATGTATGATATTGGTATGCTTTACTGAAAACTGATTTATGTATTTTGTTTGACTTCGTTGGCGATCTTAATTTGTTCTATCCTTTCAAAAGGTATTGCTGCTGGCGTAGAGTCGATGACAGTGAACAAAGTTAATCTTGTCGAGAAAGTGAATCCCAAAGTAAGTCAAATGGGTCGGTTTCACACAAGAGTATCGTCTTTAGATGCATCTGTAAAGATGTTACAGCTGATAAAATGTTGGGTTGGAATCTCCAACTATTTTAGGTTGAGCTATTTGCTCAAGCACGTGATTGCCTTCTCCCAATGGGCCTTACCTCCGAGAATGTTGCACAGCGGTTTGGCATAACACGCATGGAGCAAGATCAAGCTGCTGTAAGTTGGCTGATTGTCCTTACTTTATGGCACT